>NC_134353.1:587922179-587927179 GCF_048569485.1 Anomaloglossus baeobatrachus | reverse complement strand
TGTGCAAATTCACCCTTTCTGGCCCAGAATGCTAGAAAGCGTTCTGCACATAACCAAAGGCGAGTGTCTCTAAACTAGTAATGTTTGTTTGTTTTTTAACTTGCAGAAAACTGTCCCGATCAGAACTACTTCCTCAGTAACTGGAATCCTGGCCATGACCCAAATAATAAAGTCATCCTAAGGAAAGGCGACCTTCTGCGCTTACAGTCTGATGCCACCGTGCACTCGCTAACCATTCAGGATGGAGGTCTGTACACTCATTACATGCTTAATCAGATGTTACCGGATACTTTTAGTTTGATCTTCTGAACTTAGTTTTCTTGGAAATGCAGTCACAGTAGCGATGCTGTATATGAGATATATTCTGGAGAGGTAAAAAGGATGTGACTGTTCTGGAGCTGCAGGGACTGTCTGAGTACGTGGCCTGTATCTTTTACATTAGATGCTATAGCACCATTTGCCTTTTTAAAGAGGACGTTTAACCGCTCCTGACACGTCTGGAACTTAAAACCACAATGCTGGAGCAATGGAAACTCTGCATTGTGCCGTTCTTATTATTCCTTCTAAGTTTCTGAATAACTTGACAGCTGAGTGATACTATTCTCATAGCCCTGAGTCCAATTGGGGCTCAAAGTGTTAATGTCAAAAGCGACAAAAGTTGTCTTGTTCTGCCATCCATTTCCAGGAAGAACAGTAGGGAAACAACTTCATTCACACCTTTTTTTTTATTTCTGTGTAATATTGCCATTGTTCTGTGTCGTCCATGTTGCATCCATTTTTAAAACCAACAGTGGTAGGCTGTTTGAACATTATCCATTGAGCCTTTAGCAAGTGTCAGTTAAAAGGGATGGAACCGGAAATAAATAGTGTCTTCGATTTTTAACAAATCCCCATAGACTTTAGCCCACTGTACGACCTCAGACGTATCTATACGTCTATTGTCGTATCTGTCCCTTTAATGTGGGCTTGTGAACTTCCCCTCTTATGTTTGCTGATCTGATCAGCAGGCGTATGCAGCTAACGGGCACGTGTAGATCTCCACCCGCGTCTGTTTACTAGTCAGATTGCGCTGTCAAACTCTTGACAGCACGATCTAAAGCACTCCAGCTGGGATTGTGCCATTCCACTCTGCGTTTGGCGCGCCGATGGGTCGTGGCGTCAGATGATGACCCCAGGTGTTCTCATGACTCACGTCTTGTGAATACCGGCAGAGCACCACACTCACAAGAGACAGTGTTTCTGCTGATCAGAGCAATAGGACAGCACTCTGATCAGCAGAAACGATTGGTCAGTGCAGGCATAAAGTCCTCTAGGGAGAGTAGTAAAATTTAAAGAAAAAAAATATATATTTTACATTTAATATCTCTATCTATCTATCTATCTATCTATCTATTTCCCAAGGGAATTTACAAAACTTTTCTTAGGGACCTATTCACTTGTGAAGTGATATTGGGTGACCTATATATTGCAATGCTTCAACATATACAGACCTACTGTCAGGTAGTTTATTAACTCTTCCGCTGCTTTTCAGGAATTGATGCCAAATGGCATGACCGGAAAGAGAAATGTTGTTGTTTTTACCAGCTAAAGATTGCTAACCTCTGAAAAAGTCCCTATAACTGGCAAACTCTAATGCCATTATTTGGCCATGAAGTGGGACCACACCGTCATGAGCTCAGGGTGGCGATGGGGTTAAAGAGGCAGTCCCTCACTTAACTATCTAGATGCCATAGTCACTATTAACACAAGCACCTAAAGGCTTCAACGGCCACGGTCAGTGCAAACACCGATCGTGACTGATGCAGAAGAGTGCCCTCTATAGTGGACCGCAGACACACTTATATCTCAGGTCAGCAAAAAGATGCATTAATGGTCACTACGGAGTTAAAGGTGACATTTGTAGCCTAGCTTTATTCTAGAATCTGTATAGCAGCAGCAGGATGCTTCATATTCTGCAGCAATTCAAGGACACTTGTGCTGTACTTATAAAATCAGGTACAAACCATCCAATCCCACAGGACGCAGGGTGCTGCTTAATCATTTATTACATTTACAGGGCTTGGTCATTGGATTTAATTTTTTGTTATAAATTTACAGCAATCACTAAGGGGTGCTTCACACATTACATAGTTACATAGTTACTAAGGTTGAAAATAGACCTAGGTCCATCTAGTTCAACCTTCCTCCACCAGTTCTACATTTGGTCGCTAAGTCATTTATAACCAACAATGTTGTGTGTACTGAGGAAATCATCCAGCCCTTTTTTGAAAGCTGTTATAGTATCTGCCATTACTACCTCTTGTGGTAGGGTATTCCACAGTCTGACTGCTCTAACTGTAAAGAACCCTTCCTATTTAGCTGCCGGAATCACTTTTCTTCCACTCGCAGTGAGTGCCCCCTGGTCCTTAGTATTGTCTTCGGAAGAAATAAGTCATGTCCCAGTCCTTTATATTGACCACACATAGCGAGATCGCTACCGAAATCGCTGCTACGGCACGGTTTTGGTGACGCAACAGTGACCTCATTAGCGATCTCGCTGTGTGTGACACTGAGCAGCGATCTGGCCCCTGCTGCGAGATCGCTGCTCGTTACACACAGCCCTGGTTCGTTTTCTTCAAAGGCGCTCTCCCGCTGTGACACACAGATCGCTGTGTGTGACAGCGAGGAGAGCGACGAAATGAAGCGAGCAGGGAGCAGGAGCCGGCGTCTGGCAGCTGCGGTAAGATGTAACCAGGGTAAACATCGGGTAACCAAGGTGGTTACCCGATATTTACCTTAGTTACCAGCCTCCGCAGCTCTCGCGCTGCCTGTGCTGCCGGCTCCGGCTCTCTGCACATGAAGCTGATGTACACATCGGGTTAATTAACCCGATGTGTACTGTAGCTAGGAGAGCAGGGAGCCAGCGCTAAGCAGTGTGCGCAGCTCCCTGCTCTCTGCACATGTAGCGATGTTATGATCGCTGCTGCGTCGCTGTGTTTGACAGCTAAGCAGCGATCATAACAGCGACTTACCAGGTCGCTCTTACGTCACAGAAAATGGTGACGTAACAGCGACGCCGCTGTCGCTATGTGTGAAGCACCCCTAAGGTATTCCCATTTCCAAGATCTTATCACAATATGTAGTAGGTGTAGTAACATTAGCACATACCTCTTATCAGAACTGTAGTATAGTTCTCCTGATTAGCTATGCCTCTTACCTCTTGTGCAGGGCAGTTTAGTCGTGGTCCTACCCTAACTGTCACTGTGAGTGTACATAACCATGGACACCTAAGCTGCAATGCCCTGCACATGAGGTAAGATACATAGCTAATCAGGAGAACTATACTACATTTCTAATTGGAGGTATTTGCTAATATTATTATTTTTACACCTACTACATATTGGAATAAGATCTTGGAGACTGACATCAGCTCTGCCAGTGTAATTTTAGGGATCTGTATTTTCCCATGGAATTCTGCCAATTGCAGTGAAGCACTGCACAATAGTAGAAAAATGTGTCTCCCAGAAATCATGAGTGTTTTTTTTCTTTTTTTTTGTTTTGTTTTTTTTAAGGGAATCTGTCATCAGGTTTTTGCTAATTGAGCTGAGTGCAGCAAGATGTATTGGCTGAGACCCTTAGGCTATGTGCGCACGTTGCGTACTAGCCCTGCAGAAATTTCTGCAGCGAACTGAAGAGCACATGTGCGCTTCAAATCGCTGCAGAAAATGTCTGTAGAGAAAAAAAAAAAAGCCGATTCCATGCGCTCTGCCTGCAGCTCCTCCCATAGACAGAGCAGGAGCTGCCGGCAAAGCGCACGGAAGAAGTGACATGTCACTTCTTAGAACGCAGCGCTTCGGGCAGTAGCCGAAGCGCTGCGCTCTAAAACGCCACGTGCGCACGGCCCCTGCACAATCTCCATAGATTATGCAGGGGACGCAGGACGCATGCAGTTACGCTGCGCTACAAAGCGCAGCGTAACTGCATGTATTTACGCAACGTGCGCACATAGCCTTACTCCAACGATGTGTCATTTTAGTAGGCCAATGTTGTTTCAATAAAATCAGAGTTTTATCAGCAGGAGGTTATCACTACAGGATTAGATTCTTGTGCCTCCTAGTCATGTGCTCTGTGTAACTCTGCCCTCACCCCTGATTAACAAATTTGGCAGTCAGTGGTGTGGGCAGACTCAACCTTCTGCGCACGACCACATCTACAGCAGAGAAAAGTGATGTCTCAAAATGACAGCATGCAAAGCAGCAAGTGACCCATCTCTGGAATCGGGGATTCAGCCCTTATGTCATTCTACTCTTGGATTACAAAGTAAAAACCTCATTACTCATTTTTTATGTAAAACCAAAATCCTACACATTTGGTATCCACATAACAAAGAAGAATGAATATTTAAAAAAAAAAAAAGTTTGCTTGTTCAGGCCTCATCATTAAAGTGTTAATATTTTGTGTCTTTCAGGCAAACTAGTTTTTGAAGATAATGCAAATGGCTCAAAAAATATCACTCTGAGGACTCGTTTTATCCTTATAAAGGATGGTGGAGCGCTTCATATTGGAGCAGAGAGATGTAACTACAAATCCAAAGCCCATATTATCCTATATGGCCGATCGGATGAAGAGGAAGGTACCGTGCCGGTATTTGGGAAGAAGTTCATTGGGGTGTCACCTGGTGGAACGCTGGAGTTACACGGATCTCAAAAGTTATCTTGGACGCTATTGACGAAATCTCTTACGTCATCTGGACTTCCAGGAGGACCACACAACTTTGAGCTGCTTTTTTCTAGAGGTTTGAACGTGAGGGTTGTGGACCAAGAAACGGCCCAAGTATTAGTGATGGAAAGATTTGACACCTTCATTAATGAAACTGAAAGCAAGAGGTTGCAGGACCTCCTCAGTGCTCTGCCCTCGGGTCGAATTGTAGCCATGGCCGTGGGTGACTCCGCAGAAAAAAAGCTGCTTCCGGAGACTCGTCTAACCATTCAACGCCTTCTTGGTAGTAATCAAGTGAAAAG